>NC_057796.1:414985878-415029066 GCF_018294505.1 Triticum aestivum
ATATAAAATCCAATGAAGAAAAACGATGGAAACAATGAAAATAATGTAAAGTTGAAGAAATTGAACAACTAAGGAATTTCAAAACTGAAGAAAAACTCAAATTGAAGATTTTCAACTTTTGTTGGTGGCGAAACCCACCGTATAAGAATGCTGATTTCAGACGCCGCGTACAATTGTCGTAGGGCTCTGAGAGTCAAATTCTTCGTTAATTTCTTCACACTTAGGGTGTTAGTCTTCATTGGTTGAAGAAAAACGTTACTTCGTGTGTTGCGCATCTAAGTCATCAATTTTGCATAAGTGTTAGGATGTGTGTCCTTTTCAAAGGACATTCGAAGATTCTAAAATATTTAGCTCACACTGCAACTTGCTATATCTCTTCTCATCCAAGGGATTTGTGAAGATATCGGCTAGCTGTCCTTCAGTCTTCACGTGCTCGATGGAGATGTCGCCCTTCAACACATGATCACGAAGAAAATGATGACGAATCTAAATGTGCTTTGTCTTTGAGTGCTGAACTGGGTTCTGAGCAATCTTGATGGCACTCTCATTTTCACAATAGAGTGGCACATTCTTCACATTGATGCCGTAGTCCTTGAGGGTTTGCTTCATCCATAGTAATGAGCACAGCACGAACCAGCAGCAATGTATTTAGCTTCAGCAGTAGAAAGTGATACGCAGTTCTGTTTCTTCGAGGACCAACAGACCAAGGATCGTCCGAGGAAGTGGCTTGTGTGTGATGTTGACTTGCGGTCCACACGATCACCAGCATAGTCAGATTCAGAATATCCAATGAGATCAAAAGCCGAGCCCTTGGGATACCATAATCCAAGTGTTGGAGTGTGAGCTAGATATCGAAGAATATGCTTCACAGCCTTACGGTGTGATTCCTTCGATGTAGCTTGAAAGCGGGCACACATGCAAACACTAAGCATAATATCTGGCCTAGATGCACATAAATACAATAAAGAGCCAATCATGTTGCGGTATACCTTTTGATCGAAGTCAATACCATTTTCATCAGTGCAAAGACGGCCATTTGTGGGCATAGGGATTTTGACGCCTTTGCAATCTTGCATGCCGAATTTCCTCAATACGTCCTTGAGGTACTTCTCCTGAGATATGAATATGCCATTGCACTGTTGACGTATCTGAAGACCTAAGAAGAATTTCAATTCTCCCATCATAGACATTTGATATTCTTGACTCATCATATAGGGAAATTCATCACTGTAACGTTGGTCAGTACAACCAAAGATAATATCATCAACATATATTTGGCACACGAATAGCTCATCATCATAAGTTTTGGTGAAAAGAGTTGGGTCAAGTGAACTGGGTTTGAAGCCTTTCTTCATGAGGAATTCCTTTAAAGTATCATACCATGCCCGAGGGGCCTGCTTGAGGCCATAGAGGGCCTTATTGAGTCTGAAGACTTTGTCAGGATGCTTCGGATCTTCAAAACCTGGGGGTTGAGCAACATATACTTCTTCCTCAAGCTTACCATTGAGGAATGCACTTTTCACATCCATTTGATATAAGATGATATTATGATGGTTAGCATAAGCAAGTAACATGCGTATAGCCTCAAGTCTAGCAACAGGTGCAAAAGTTTCATCGAAATCAATTCCTTCAACCTGTGTGTAGCCTTGAGCTACAAGCCGTTCCTTATTCCTCACCACAAGGCCATTTTCATCTTGCTTGTGGCAGTAGATCCACTTTGTGCTGATGATATTGTGCTTGCGAGGATCTAGTCGCTTGACAAGCTCCCAGACGTTGTTGAGCTCGAACCGATGTAATTCTTCTTGCATAGCTTGAATCCACTCACGCTCCATAAATGCTTCATCTACCTTAGTGGGCTCTGTGATAGAGATGAAAGCAAAGTGCCCACAAAAGTTAGACAAATGTGAAGCTTCTGAGTGTGTGAGAGGACCTGGTGCGTTGATGTCGCTGATGATTTTCTCAATCTGCACTTCATTTGCAACGCGAGGGTGAGCGGGTTGGTGACGAGGAATTGGATCAGCATTTTCTTCAGAACCATTTTCCTCAGGTGCACCATCATGATGTTCTTCATGGTCTGAAATGACTTCTTCAGCAGATTCTTCATTAGGAATGACATCCTCAGTAGCCTTGAACTTGATGGTTTCCTCGGGTGACTTTTCATCTAGCACAGGAGGTAGGTGCTCTCTTTGCAAGCCATTAGTTTCATCGAACCGCACATCTACAGTTTCAACAACCTTGTGATGAACATAATTGAAGACTCTGTAGGTGTGCGAGTCCTTTCCGTAACCAAGCATAAAACCTTCATGTCCTTTCGATGCAAATTTAGAATTGTGATGAGGATCTATAATCCAATATTTAGCACCGAAGACTTTGAAATAACTCACATTGGGTTTCTTATCAGTGAGGAGTTCATATGCAGTCTTCTTGAAGAATTTGTGAAGATATACCCTGTTGATGATGTGGCACACAGTATCAATTGCCTCATTCCAGAAATGACGAGGTGTCTTGTATTCATCAAGCATAGTACGAGCCATCTCAACAAGAGTCCTGCTCTTGTGCTCCAAGACGCCATTCTGCTAAGGAGTATAAGGAGCAGATAACTCATGAGTAATACCAAGTTCATCAAGATAGTCATCAAGACCAGTGTTCTTGAACTCAGTTCCATTGTCACTTCTGATGTGTTTGATCTTCACACCAAAGTTGGTTGAATCCCTCAAGGAAAATTGTTTGAAGACTTCCTGCACTTCACGTTTGTAAGTGACAATATGTACCCATGTGTAACGAGAGTAATCATCAACAATAACAAAGCCATATAGAGATGCTTCATTGGTGAATGCAGAATAATGGTTAGGACCAAAGAGATCCATGTGAAGCAATTCAAATGGATGAGTGGTAGTCATGATAGTCTTCGCTGGATGCTTGGCCTTGGTCATCTTTCCAGCTTCACAGGCTCCGCACAAGTGATCCTTGAGGAATTTGACATTCTCAATGCCAATGACATGCTTCTTCTTCGCGAGCGTGTGCAAGTTCCTCATGCCAGCATGACCGAGTCGTCGATGCCATAGCCATCCTTCTGAAGCTTTTGCAAGTAGGCATATAGCAGGTTGTGGTCCTGTAGAGAAATCAACAATATACAGGTCTCCTCTCCTAAAGCCGTCGAAGACTTTGGAATGGCCAGCTTCCATGATCACAACACAATGATACTTGCCAAAGATAAAAACCATATCAAGATCACAAAGCATTGAGACTGACATGAGGTTGAATCCTAAGGACTCGACAAGCATGACTTTGTCCATGTGTCGATCCTTTGAGATCGCAACCTTACCTAGACCCAATACCTTGCTTTTTCCTTTGTCAGTGTAGGTGATATGCTTCAGATGAGATGGAGATAAGGGAGCATCCATCAGTAGATTCTTGTCATCAGTCATGTGATTTGTACATCCACTATCGAGGACCCACTCAGTGGCTTTGGGTTGATCATCCTACAGATCAATTAGTGCAGCTTACGAACTCATATACTTCATGAGTGAAGAATATGACATCAAATTCATCAGATCAATTTCATCAAGCAATAGAACTGATATAGCAATATGAGGACGTGAAAAATGAAAATTCATTTCTTCATGATTAGCTTGCGTCCTTTCAAGCATATTCAGGTCTCCGGTATATTCTTCAGACGTTTAAGTTCGTCTGGAGACCTGACCCTGCATAAGAGATTAGTTCTTTTTCTTCACCTCCCACATCTGAAGGGGTGGCAAAGAGTTCATCATTCTGCGAGCTCCATAAGAGAAAGGTGGCATAGAAGCCAGTCCACTTCGTTTCACATAAGAGGAGTTAGGGTAAGCATATGAATAAGCAGAGAAATTCTTCGAGGACTTATGGACTTAATGATTTGAAGAATAATGCACATATTCATAACCCCTAGTTCTTTCCTGCAAAACAGAAGTGTTAGCACGATGATGTTCATATGAGGACTTTGATCCTTTTGAGGAATTTGATCCATATGAAGAATTTGGTCCATATGAAGAATTGGATCTGGGGTTCCTGTTCTTCACAGGTGGTGTCATGATGACATTCACCTGAAGACTTTCAAGGCACCTTTTGGGAACCCAGATTTTCTTCATAGGGGAACTATTCCTGCAGTTAGTGCCAACATATCTAGCAAATACTTCACCATTCTGATTTTTGAACAGTTTATAGTTAGAGTCAAATGACTCATCAGAAGAATGAGAAGATTCACATGTAAAGCCAGATAAAGTAGATGGATCTACTGGAGGTCCCTTTGCAGCAACCCATGAGGTTTTGGGATACTGCTCAGGCTTCCAGTATGTTCCATCAGCATTGAGTTTCCTCTCAAAGGCAACACCCTCTTTCCTAGGGTTTCTGTTGAGGATATGCTTTTTAAGCACATCACAAAAAGCCTGATGCCCTTTGAGGCTTTTGTACATGCCTGTCATATACAATTCCTTCAACCCTGCATTGTCAGTGATACTAGCAATATCCTCACATGAGGAATTAGTGATAGCAGAGACAGGTGAAGAATTTTCAGCAATAGAAGCATTTGAACTTTCAGGTGAAGAATTAGCAGATTCACGTTCAATGCACTTCAAACATGGAGGAATGAATTCTTCCTGAGCATCGCTGATTTGTATAGCAAGTAATGAATCACGCTCCTTCGGATGATCTTCATAACTCACCCTTAGCTTCTCAAGATCTTGCTTTATTTGAAGAAATTCATAAGAAAGTTTCCCATGATTAGATAAGAGGGTGTTATGATGACTTTGAAGGTTGTCAAACTTAGACTGAAGTCTCTGAAGATTTTCAGTCAAGGTTTTAGTGCGATCCATTTCTTAACCCAACATATCATCACTTTTATCTAGCATATTTTGAACCTTTTCAAAAGTCTTTTGTTGTTTCACAGCAATCTTAGCAAGTTTAGAGTAGCTAGGCTTGAGGTATTCATCAGATTCATCCTCACATGATTCAGAGGAGGGATATTTGAGTACCTTGGCACCCTTTGCCATAAAGCAATAGGTGGGAGCGTAGTCATCATTGTCATCATCAGCCTTGTTGTGGAAGTCATTTTCTTCAGTGTTGAAGATGGACTTGCTAACGAACGCAGTAGCGAGGGCTAGGCTCGCCACACCAGATTCTGACTCCTCAGATGCCTCCTCTACCTCATGTTCCTCAGACTCAACCTGAGAGTCCATTTCCTTGCCAATGAATGCCCGAGCCTTCTTGGAGCTGCTCTTCTTGTGAGATGAAGACTTCGAGGATTTTGATGATGAAGATTTTGAAGATTTCTTCTTCTTCTTTGAATCATCAGAACTGTAATCCTTGTATTTCTTCTTCTTTGATTCCTTTTCCCACTGAGCACAGTCTTGAATGTAGTGACCATGTTTCTTGCATTTGTGCACAGTCTCCTCTTGTAGTCACAGGATGAGGAATCATCACTTCTTGAGGATTTTCCAAAGCGACCACGTCTTGAGAACTTTTGGAATTTCTTCATGAGAATTGCTAGCTCGTGACTCAGTTCTTCAGGATCACCAATACTACTACCAGAATCTCCACCTTCAGATTCAGACACTGCCTTGGCCTTCAGAGCACGTGATCTGCCATAGCTCGGTCCATAGAGATCTCTCTTCTCAGCAAGCTGGAACTCATGAGTGTTTAGCCTCTCGAGGATTCAGCGGGATCAAGTGACTTATAGTCTCCACATTCTTGTATCACAATGCCAGAGTATCAAATGAGGAACCAAGCGATCTCAACAATTTATTCACCACCTCATCGTCGGTGATGTCAGTGGCACCAAGTGCTTGAAGCTCATTTGAGATGTTAGTGAGGCGATCGAAAGTTTGCTAAACATTTTCATTGTCGAGTCTTTTGAAGCGGTTGAAGAGATTGCGAAGAATGTCAACTCGAGAGTCACGCTGTGTTGAGACTCCTTCATTGACCTTGAACAGCCTATCCCAGATAAGCTTAGCTGTCTCCAAAGCACTCACTCTACCATACTGCCCATTGCTCAGATGGCCACATATGATGTTCTTCGCTTGAGAGTCGGGTTGCTTGAATCTCTTCACGTCAGCAGCGTTGATGGTAGGGGTGACAGAGGGGACACCATTCTCCACAACATACCAGAGATCGTTATCAATTGCCTCAAGATGCATGCGCATCTTATTCTTCTAGTAGGGGTAGTCCGTCCCATCGAAGGTAGGACACCCAGCAGAGACCTTGATCATACCTGCGGTCAATATAAATAAAACTCCAGGCGGTTAAACCAAAATCACATAGAACAAGGGAGTACCTTGCTCTGATACCAATTGAAAGTGCGTTAAGTCGACTAGAGGGGGGTGAATAGGCGATTTTTATGAATTCTTCACTGAGGAATTTCAGGGTGAGGAAATTCCTAAGCGAAGAACTACTTGCAGCCGAATAAGTACTCACATGCATGCATGACATAACATAAACATGGACATCATGATGAAATGGAAACAGACACAGAGTACAGAAAGCGTAAGCACATGATAAAACAGGATGAAGACAAACAGACTGAATAAATTGAACTGAGGAAATTGAGAAATTTTTCAGTCAAAGTCTTCAAAACAGATATGAACAAGCACACAACACAGTAATGAGGAAATGGAAGGGTTGAGGAAATAGAACCAGTTTTCTCGGTGAAGAAAATGATTTGGTAGACCAGTTCCAACTGCTGTGACAGTTGTACGTCTGGTTGGAGCGGCTAGGTATTTAAACCTGAGGACACACAGTCCTCACCATATTCTCCTTGATCTAAGGTCACACAGACCTCGCCCAATCACTCATGGTAAGTCTTCAGGTGACTTCCAAACCTTCACAAACTCGGTCACTCGGCGATACAAAATTTCCTCTTGGATGCTCTAGACCATGACGCTTAACCGTCTAGAAGATGCACACTCTTCAAAGGTAACAATCGTCGAATCCACACAGGATCAATCTCTTCAGTGATGCTCAATCACTTTGGGTTTGTAGGTGTTTGGGTTTGGGTTTTCCTCACTTGATGATTTTCGCACAAAGTCCTCGGAGGATGGCATGGGAGGTAGCGGTAGCGACGAGTCTTCATCGTAGGAAGGATGTCCCGAAGGCGAGCTATCGCCTCACGGGCAGCCATCTGCATGGCATGCCTCTCTGTAGGCATGGCCCTTCCCACAAAACGGAAGTGGCGAGCAGCAGATCGTCCTCCCTTGAATTGCACCACAGCCTGGTGCATAGACACGTCGTCACTGAGCTTGTGCTGGTAGAGTGTGAACTCCGGGCGAGCTGCTGGCCCGATCGTGAGCTTGGTGATGGAGACGAGGAGCTTGACAAACCCCTCGAGCACGTTGGTGAACACTCGATTCTCACAGCTGCAGCCAACCATCTACAAAAGTAGGCAAAATTCTGAGTACTCATGTCATAAATTTATGATGACCAACAGAAAATAGCTACAATTGCAAAAATGCTGAAAAAGCACAAAAACGCTAATAACCGATTAGCGCTCGCACCTAGTGGCTTCCTACAGTCAGCCTGGCTCTGATACCAAGCTTGTCACGACCGGTTTTTCAATAAAATAATTATTGAGAGACCAATCCCTTTTACGGACCAGCGAGGAAGAATTCCTTCTCACTGGTAGACAATATCTTGGTCACAGAAGAAAAATACCAGGAGTACTAAATATAATACAAGGTTGAGCAGAGACTGCCCAACAATTTATTACATGCATGCCGCTAAAACAAGACGGCGGATAGGGTGGCAAACTACTAAATCACGATAATAACGGTGGCGGAAATATCATCGCGAAGCGAGTGATATGATTCCAGAAGACTACAACTCATCGAGCGTCGGAGTGAGGCTCGAGAAGACTTATTGCGGGTGGCGGAAGCGTATACAATACAAGTGACCAATATCCGGGATCGCGCAGGACTGACTGCGACTCCTCTAGGTATCGGACGCGCTATCAAACTCTTCATCCAAGAGATCGCCTTCGTCAACATCTGGCCAAATCAACAAGCCAGGTGAGTACTATGAAAGTACTCGCAAGACAGTTCGGACATAAGGTATAACAAATGTAAACATGAAGCACATGAACAAGTTAACCGGTGCGATCAGACATAGAGATAATAAATATGGGGTGCCAAGCGAGGGTCTGAATGACGCCTCGAGCGGAAACTGCAGAATAGTAATACTGGTGCCAAACGAGTGTCTGAAAGACTCCTCGAGCGGAAAAGGCGGGATAATAATACAGGTGCCAAGCGAGTGTCTGAAAGACTCCTCGAGCGGAAAATGCGGAATAATGATGCTGGTGCCAAGCGAGTGTCTGAAAGACTCCTCGAGAGGAAAATGCAGAATAATAATGCCACAGTCGGGCGTCGGGGCGACACCACATAAAGGGCTTATAACAGAGAATAAATACAGTGCATGCCACAGTCGGACGTCTGAGCGACATCACAAAAAGGGCTTATATATATAAAGTAAGAAACACGTACACGCCACAGTCGGACGTCTGCGCGACGTCACATAAAGGGCTTATATCACAGCTCAATAATACAATCGTTCGGAAACATAAATTATCACAAGCATGCGACGAATATAAAGTTAGTCCATCCACAGGAGTAACAATAAAACTGGATTTACCACTTGAGATTGTTCACCGGGGACACGTTTTTCACACGGATAGATATGGATATAATGTTTACAGTATTGATCATGGATACGATGATTTGGAAAGAATTGACTCTGCAGAGTTTGTACTTAACCACAGCCAACGGATTTCAGTAGTCACGGGGACTAGTTCCGTCTACGGTGTTTTGGAAGAAACACGTCTAACCAGTACACACCCAATTCAACCATCCGAAGCCAGGGATCACCCTCGGCAACGTTCAAGAAAAACCTTGAGACGGGGAGGCTACCACCTTGCTGCCCTTCATGTCACCACATGATTAGGCCATCTCTCATCAGAGATCATCACAACTTTGGAACATGCGGGAAAGGAACGATAACGTGGCTCCAACCACGTTAACGTCGGGGAAAGTCGGATGACGCAAGGCTGGTATGCTACAACAGTACCACCTTGCTTCCCTTCATGTCACCACATGATTAGGCCATCTCTCATCAGAGATCATCGCGACTTTGGAACAACCGGGTCGTTGCCTTACAAGCAACGAGGTATTTACCGACACTCATATGCCACGCACAAACTCTCACGTGAACATGTAAAACACATGTCATATCAAATGTTCAAAACATGCTTGCCTGGTTCGGAGAAGTCGGAGTCTAGCTCGGCGAAGTTCGCGGCTCCATCACCTCTTTCGGAACCTACGACAATCACGAAACGGGTACTAACGTGAAAACCAATGGGTGCACAGAAACTTTTCCAAATATTTTTCAAATAAATACCATAAAAAGTAGACAAAATTTGAAGATTGTCAGAAAAAGAATCACTCAAAAATTCCTTTTTATTAAAAAGTTATAAAGGTTTCTGTCCAGGGACTTATCTGTAATGAAACAGAAAAGTTCTAGGGTTTTAACTGAGAAAACAGAAAACAGTTCGATTGGGAATGCGCAAGCGCAAAGGAGAAAGCGTATTTGCCCGAAGGCGTCAACAGAAAACGGTTCGAGGTGGAATAAAACAGAGGCTGACACGCGGGGTCCACATGTCAGGTTTGAAAAGCTCGCCGGCGCCCGAAGGCTGCGGTGGACGCCGGCGTCGAACCACGGCGAGTTTGGAGAAACGGAGGCTACCAAGAGCTTCAGCATCTTCTTCCGCGTCGGTGGGTGGTGGACTCGTCCAATGGGGAGCACCACGTCGACGGCGACACTATCTCCGACGGACGGCGGCTCGGGTGAGGATGGGGAACTCCGGTGGAGGGCGGCAAGCTTTAAATTGAAGTGCGGGTCAGAAAGAGGGATGCATGGTGAAGCTACTGGTAAGAGAACGGAGGCGGAGGAGCACACACGGGGGCGAATCGGGCTGGATCCCGTGGCGGGTCGCGGCGGCCGGAGTCGAGGAAGGAGACCTCCTCGGGGCTCTTCCAGTGGCTAGGCGTGCTCTAGGGGGAGTGCAGGGCTGGTGGGTGCTCGAGTTGAAGCTCGGGGCCTCTATTTATAGGCAAATCAACAGGGTGGCCGTGAACGAAGAATCTCCGGCGAGTGATTACGGTGGAGCAGTGGATTGGCAGGGGGTTTGAGCGGCCAGGCAGCATCAGTGGAGGTTACTGGAGTCGTTTTACAGCTAAACGGAGATGGTCTTGGCGTAATGGCGTCGGTCCACGGTGAGGTGACCGCATGGGCTCAATGGCGGCAGAGAGCGCGCTCCGCGCCCTGCGGTTCACGACGAGAGCGGCAGCGCATTCGGGGGAGTGGAAGGCCACGCGGCGGGCTCCGGTGGTTTGGGCGGCGCTGGGTGGCGTCGTCGGCGCCGTGTCTCCTGCTGGCGTCCGCAAAGCCACCGCCGGCGTCGGTCACGGGGCGGCGCACCTTCTCTGCTCGTCGCCGACGCCCGCAAGGCGCCAGGCGTTCGTGCGGTGCAGGAACAAGAGGGCGTGGACGAGGAGCAAGGCGACGCGGTGGCACTGGCGAGATCGACGTCCTTCTCTGAAGAAAACGACAGCAGCCACTGCAGTGTTCTCTGAACTTTCTGAACTTGACATGACCATGCACTGCAGGTGTTCGACAGAGAGATTTTGCAATGAGATGAATTTTTCTGGAGCTGTAACTTGGTGAGATGACCACTCATTGCACCCAGAGGCTGCCTGATTTTACTTGGAATTTTTGGATAAGGTTTTGAATGAATTTCACCAAATTTGTCAAATCTGGTCCAAACTTGCAGCAGGTGTAGTTTGAACATTTTGAACTGAAGACCAGTGGATCTTCCTGGATCTTGGTTGAGGGTTCAAAGGACTAGGGAGGAGAGTTGGTTTGGGGGCAAAGATCAAAACAGAAAATGGAGTTCCTTTGTAAATCTCCAAGTAGTAGGATAGAAGACAGAAATTAGTTTGAATAAGATTCAAATGGAAATGATCACATGGGGAGGTCCAACTTGCTGGATTTGATGCAGATCATGATCCAAAGGTGAGGGAAGGGTTAGGAGAGAGGATTTGCACTAATGCCATGGCAAGAAGGAATTGTTGAAAGTGGCAAAGGACTTTCCAAAAGCCATAGTGCAAATTCAAAAAGATTTTCAAGAGTTATTTCCCAAATGAAAAACATTTTGTCTTGAGTCCAAATGAAAAGCAAGAACTTCCAAGACCAAAGGCAGATCTTGGGTGAATCCAAACAAAACTTTTCCCATAAAGAAAAATATATGAGAGGGAGAGTTCTTTTAAAGGAAAATTTTAAATCACTCCCCTCAAGTCAAATAAAAATCTTTTGAAAAATCCAAATAAAAAACTTGGGTGTCACAACACCTACCCCCTTAGGAAAAATCTCGTCCTCGAGATTTCTGCTGATCCTCAAATAGATATGGGTACTCTGCTCGAAGGAATTCCTCCCTTTCCCATGTAGCTTCATCCTCAGTGTGGTTGCTCCACTGAACCCTGAGAAACTTTGTCGTTTTCTGACAGGTCCTCCGTTCAGACTCTTCTAAAATCTTTACTGGTCTCTCTCTGTAGGTGAGATCTGGTTGCACATCAATGTCCTCATGAGGTACATGTTTTTCTGGGTTGCTCACACATTTTCTTAACTGTGAGACGTGGAACACGTCATGGACGTCTGACAGCTCCTTGGGGAGGTCTAGTTGGTAGGCCACCGTGCCTCTTCGTGCCTTTACACAAAATGGTCCAATAAATCTTGGGGCTAGCTTCCCCTTAATTTTGAACCGTTGCAGACCCCTCATAGGAGATACCCGGAGGTATACGGAATCACCAGGTTCAAAGCTGACCTCACGATGCTTCTAATCATAGTAGCTCTTTTGTCGGCTCTGTGCTGTCTTGAGTCTGTCCCTGATTTGTTTAACTTTCTCCTCGGCCTCTTTAAGCATGTCTGGGCCGAAGATACGGCTGTCACCTGTTTCTGGCCAATTCAGAGGGGTACGACACCTTCGTCCGTACAACGCTTGAAAGGGTGCCATTTGCAAGCTGGCTTGGTAACTGTTGTTGTAAGAAAATTCGGCATACGACAAACTCTCTTCCCAACCGGATCCATAGGTGAGCACACAGGCTCTTAGCATATCCTCTAGGATTTGGTTTACACGTTCTGTTTGTCCATCAGTCTGAGGGTGGTATGCCGTACTGAAAGCTAGTTGCGTGCCCAGAGCTTGTTGTAGGTGATCCCAAAATTTGGAGACGAATTGGGTGCCTCGGTCTGATATTAAAGTCTTTGGGCCTCCGTGCAAGCAAACTATACGGGAGAGATAAAGTTTTGCCATTCTTTGTGTGGAGTAGGTAGTCTTCACGGGAATGAAATGAGCAACCTTGGTTAGTCGGTCTGTGATGACCCATATGGCGTCATTTCCGCGTTGTGATCGGGGTAATCCGACAATGAAGTCCATTCCTATTTCATCCCATTTCCACTCCGGTATCCTGTTAGGCTGGAGTAGCCCTGCTGGCTTTTGGTGCTCGGCCTTGATGCGCTGACATGAATCGCAACAAGCAATGAATGTGGCTATATCTCTTTTCATACCGTGCCACCAAAATCTTTCCTGGATGTCCTTGTACATTTTGGTTCCTCCAGGATGGATCGAGTATGGGGCGGTGTGGCTTTCCGTCAAGATCTGTTGCTTGAGTTCCTCAATGTTAGGTACGCAAAGTCTGTCTCGGTACCATAATGTCCCTTCACTGTCTGTGACGAACTCTGAAGTCTTACTGAGATCCATTTTCTTCTTTATGCCTTCGATGCTGGGATGTCCCTGTTGAGCCTTCTTAATTTGTTCCACCAGGGTGGGTTGTATCTCCAGGTTCGATACGGTGCCCTCAGAGACTAACATCATGTTGAGCCTAGCGAACTCTCGCTGAAACTCAGGCCTCAAATTTTGCTGACCGTCACTGTTCGGGCTGGGGTTTTGACTAAGGGCATCGGACACTACATTTGCTTTCCCTGGGTGGTAGTGAATACCGACGTCATAGTCCTTGACTAGTTCCAACCAACGTCGTTGGCGTAAATTCAGCTCTGGCTGTGTGAAAATATATTTGAGGCTCTTATGGTCCGTATATATTTCACAGTGATTTCCCAACAGAAAGTGCCTCCACTCCTTGAGTGCATGTATAACTGCTGCTAGCTCCAAGTCATGTGTTGGGTAATTTTCCTCATGTTTTCGCAGCTGCCTGGAGGCATATGCGACAACCTTGCCATCCTGCATTAGCACGCATCCGAGACCTTTTCGGGACGCGTCACAATACACTTCAAAGCTCTTGTGTATGTCTGGCACAGTTAAGACTGGTGCGGTTGTCAGCTTCTTCTTGAGTTCTTGGAAGCTCTGCTCACATGCTTCCGTCCATACGAATTTCTTGTCCTTCTTGAGTAACTGTGTCATAGGTTTTGCCACAGTGGAGAATCCTTCAATAAATCTCCTGTAATATCCGGCCATTCCTAGGAAACTCCGCACATCTGTAACATTGGCGGGTGGTTTCCAGTCTAGTATGGCCTTGACTTTTTCTGGGTCTATGGCCACGCCTTCTTGGTTCAGTATATGGCCCAAGAAACCAATTTGTCTTAGCCAAAATTCGCATTTGCTAAACTTGGCGTACAACTGATGTTTCCTCAATTCTCCCAAAACAATTCTGAGGTGTTCAGCATGCTCTTCTGGTGTCCTCGAGTAAACCAGAATGTCGTCAATGAATACCACCACAAATTTGTCCATGAATTTCATGAATACTTTGTTCATGAGGTGGACGAAATATGCGGGGGCGTTCGTTAGTCCAAAAGGCATCACTGTGAACTCGTATAACCCATATCTGGAAGTGAAAGCTGTCTTGGAATATCTTCTGTCCATACCTTCAGTTGATGGTATCCTGATCTCAAATCAATCTTTGAAAATACCTTGGCTTGTGCGAGCTGGTCAAACAAATCATTGATCCGTGGCATCGGATATTTGTTTTTGATGGTGACCATATTGAGGGCTCGATAGTCTATACACAGTCTCAATGTCCCATCCTTCTTCTTGGCGAACAACACTGGCGAACCCCATGGTGAGGAGCTGGCTCGAATAAATCCTTTGTCCAACAACTCCTTTATCTGCTTCTTCAACTCCACCAATTCTGAGGGTGCCATTCTATACGGCTTCTTATAGATGGGAGCGGTGCCAGGTGCTAGTTCGATGCTGAATTCGATCTCTCGGTCTGGTGGCATGCCTGGTAGTTCTTCAGGGAACACATCAGGAAACTCGCATACCACTGGAACTTTTCTCAGTTCTGCAATGTCCATTTTGTTCAGTTTTGGTTGCTGTGATCGTGGCCTTTCTTGGGCGGAAACTCTTATCGTCTTGCCGTGATGGTGGGTGAGAATCACTGCCCGATTGAAACAGTCGATGAATCCTTTGTTGGTGGTCAACCAGTCCATCCCTAAAATGACATCCAGTCCTTTACTTTCCAACACGATGAGATTCGCGTGGAATTGTAGTCCTTCGAACTCAATGACCACTCCTTGGCAGTAACCCAGAGCGATTTGCTTATTTCCGGGGGACTTGATGATCATAGATTTTTCCAAGGGAAGTATCGGAAAGCCGTGTTGCGAAACAAAACTCTTCGAAACGAACAAATGGGAAGCTCCAGAATCAAACAAAACCATGGCAGGTACTGTGTTGACAGGGAACATACCGAGCACGATGTCTGGGGCATTCTGCGCTTCTTCCCTGGTCACATGGTTCAGGTGACCCTTCCTGTGGTTGTTGCTGGGATTGAAGTTGTTGCGCTTGGGGGCTGGATTGTTTCCACCATTGTTCGGCTTGGGTGCCGAGTCTCTTGGCTTCGGGCACTGTTTAGCATAATGCCCTTGTTGACCACAAGCATAGCAGGTGACCCCTGGACGGTATGTGTACTCCTTATCCCTGGCATGAAATTGTCCGACGGGCCTTGGCTCGGTAGTCGTGGATCTCCTTGCGTCTGTCCTTGGGACCTCAGTCTTGCCTCGGTTGCTGCGGGCAAGAGTCGTCTTGTCCCTCTTCCGTTTGCGGATATCTTCCAGACTACGGCGCTCATTCTCCAGGGTGATGGCCTTGTCCACCAGCGTCTTAAAATCCGGAAAGGTGTGCACGATCAGTTGGCATCTTAACGCTGGTGCCAGGCCGTCCAGGAATTTTTCCATCTTCTTGCTTTCTGTCATGTGCTCGTCGTAGGCATAACGAGACAGCTGAGTGAACTGACCATTATACTCTGTTACTGACATGCCTCTTTGCTTCAGGTCATCAAACTCTCTCTTCTTGATCTTTAGGATGCTCCTGGGGATGTGTGCCCCACGGAAGCCTTCCTTGAACTCTTCCCAGGTGATGTTGTGTTCCCTGGGATGCATGTGTAGGAAGTTTTCCCACCATGCTGCGGCTGCTCCAGTAAGGTAGTGTGGTGCATAAAGCACCTTCTCATGATCTGAGCACTAAGCAATAATCAATTTCCTTTCAATCTCACGAAGCCAATCATCGGCTTCCAGCGGTCTATCGGTGTGAGTAAAAGTTGAGGGGCGAGTCTTCTGTAACTCAGATAACTTGGAATGTGGTTGATAGTGTTCACAGTGGTTTCCCATGTTGATGACATGGTTCATCATCTCTTGGTGCTGTTGCTGGCTTTGCTCGAAGAGACGACATACTTGAGACAATGCTGCTTCGCTGTCTTGTTGGCTGGACTGACCCTGAGTGAAATTGTTGCTGGTCTGTGTCCCGTAAACCTCTTCTGGCTGATTGGGCATGGAGCGAGTCCACGGGCGAGACATTTTTCCAGTCTGGGGTATTATTTGCAAAACCCATGAGAGAAAAAAAAACTGTGTAGCACAAGAGAAATCTCGCAAAGGCAATAATTAAAAGGCTTCAAGGTTTTCAAAGAAACACAAATGATTTTTTTATGGAGAAGAAGAGCTTAACATAAAACTTACATGCGAAAAGCAAACACAGGATACAGCACTCAGGATGCGCGTACACATCCTGACATGTTATTAAAAACTAGCGTACTACTCCGGAAGGCAGCAAACATACCAATACAAACTAGCGTATAGATAAAACAACACATCATACAAGCAGGCATAACACGCGGCTACTCGGTGCTCTCAGTCGGAGATGGTGAAGATCTCTTTCCCCTTGCCGATGGCAAGGCTCAGCGGTCCAGGAGAGTCAACCTCCTCCTCTCTAGCTGGCTCCTGGCGCGTGACGCTGCACTGCGGTGATGGTGCGGGGGCGACTGGTGGTAGAGCGCGTGCGGCAGGCGGTGCGGCTCTGACTGGAGTAGGAGCGATGACTCGGTCGAACTCCTCAGTGGTAGGCAGACGGCGAGCAGTGGCCAAAACGGCCGGTGCATACGAGGCTGAAGACGAGACGAATGTCAGAGGCGGCGCCGTGTGGAGAAGCTCCTTCCTGCTGGCAGGACCGCCCCGGACTAAGTCCATGCGGGCAGCCACAAGATCATCTACGAGGTTGTCGAAAGACTCCTCCAGAGCCTTGAGATACTCCACAACCATCTCGATGGCTTCATCTCGTTCTCCCCGATGGCAGGCGAACGCATAGTGGCTGGTGTATGGCACATGGCATGGGAGGTAGCAGTAGCGACGAGTCTTCATCGTAGGAAGGATGTCCCGAAGGCGAGCTATCGCCTCACGGGCAGCCATCTGCATGGCATGCCTCTCCGTAGGCATGGCCCTTCCCACAAAACGGAAGTGGCGAGCAGCAGATCGTCCTCCCTTGAATTGCACCATAGCCTGGTGCATAGACACGTCGTCACTGAGCTTGTGCTGGTAGAGTGTGAACTCCGGGCGAGCTGCTGGCCCGATCGTGAGCTTGGTGATGGAGACGAGGAGCTTGACAAACCCCTCGGGCACGTTGGTGAACACTCGATTCTCACAGCTGCTGCCAGCCATCTACAAAAGTAGGCAAAATTCTGAGTAGTCATGTCATAAATTTATGATGACCAACAGAAAATAGCTACAATTGCAAAAATGCTGAAAAAGCACAAAAACGCTAATAACCGATTAGCGCTCGCACCTAGTGGCTTCCTACAGTCAGCCTGGCTCTGATACCAAGCTTGTCACGACCGGTTTTTCAATAAAATAATTATTGAGAGACCAATCCCTTTTACGGACCAGCGAGGAAGAATTCCTTCTCACTGGTAGACAATATCTTGGTCACAGAAGAAAAATACCAGGAGTACTAAATATAATACAAGGTTGAGCAGAGACTGCCCAACAATTTATTACATGCATGCCGCTAAAACAAGACGGCGGATAGGGTGGCAAACTACTAACTCATGATAATAACGGTGGCAGAAATATCATCGCGAAGCGAGTGATATGATTCCAGAAGACTACAACTCATCGAGCGTCGGAGTGAGGCTCGAGAAGACTTATTGCGGGTGGCGGAAGCGTATACAATACAAGTGACCAATATCCGGGATCGTGCAGGACTGACTGGGACTCCTCTAGGCATCGGACGCGCTATCAAACTCTTCATCCAAGAGATCTCCTTCATCAACATCTGGCCAAATCAACAAGCCAGGTGAGTACTATGAAAGTACTCGCAAGACAGTTCGGACATAAGGTATAACAAATGTAAACATGAAGCACATGAACAAGTTAACCGGTGCGATCAGACATAGAGATAATAAATATGGGGTGCCAAGCGAGGGTCTGAATGACGCCTCGAGCGGAAACTGCAGAATAGTAATACTGGTGCCAAACGAGTGTCTGAAAGACTCCTCGAGCAGAAAAGGCGGGATAATAATACAGGTGCCAAGCGAGTGTCTGAAAGACTCCTCGAGCGGAAAATGCGGAATAATGATGCTGGTGCCAAGCGAGTGTCTGAAAGACTCCTCGAGAGGAAAATGCAGAATAATAATGCCACAGTCGGGCATCGGGGCGACACCACATAAAGGGCTTATAACAGAGAATAAATACAGTGCATGCCACAGTCGGACGTCTGAGCGACATCACAAAAAGGGCTTATATATATAAAGTAAGAAACACGTACACGCCACAGTCGGACGTCTGCGCGACGTCACATAAAGGGCTTATATCACAGCTCAATAATACAATCGTTCGGAAACATAAATTATCACAAGCATGCGACGAATATAAAGTTAGTCCATCCACAGGAGTAACAATAAAACTGGATTTACCACTTGAGATTGTTCACCGGGGACAAGTTTTTCACACGGATAGATATGGATATAATGTTTACACTATTGATCATGGATACGATGATTTGGAAAGAATTGACTCTGCAGAGTTTGTACTTAACCACAGCCAACGGATTTCAGTAGTCACGGGTACTAGTTCCGTCTACGGTGTTTTGGAAGAAACACGTCTAACCAGTACACACCCAATTCAACCATCCGAAGCCAGGGATCACCCTCGGCAACGTTCAAGAAAAACCTTGAGACGGGGAGGCTACAACCTCGCGTAGCATGGGATCAAATTTCTATACGCGCGCTCTAAGGGGGTGCCCCCCCTCTCGGTCCCAACCGGAAACACCCATGCCCCCTGACCGGATGACTGGCTTTAATCCTGGGCCAAGGTACCATCATCCCGGCCTCTCTGTTTGGTGTGTACCCGGAAAGAGGTTACCAACTTACTAAACCGCATCCTGGCAATGAGACATGTGGTAGCACGAAAAGGGGAAAGAACGGTAACGTGGCTCCAACCACGTTAACGTCGGAGGGGAGTCGGATGACGCAAGGCTGGTATGCTACAACAGTACCACCTTGCTGCCCTTCATGTCACCACATGATTAGGCCATCTCTCATCAGAGATAATCACAACTTTGGAACATGCGGGAAAGGAACGATAACGTGGCTCCAACCACGTTAACGTCGGGGAAAGTCGGATGACGCAAGGCTGGTATGCTACAACAGTACCACCTTGCTTCCCTTCATGTCAC
Organism: Triticum aestivum; assembly: GCF_018294505.1. Lineage (NCBI taxonomy): Eukaryota > Viridiplantae > Streptophyta > Magnoliopsida > Poales > Poaceae > Triticum > Triticum aestivum. The sequence continues at coordinate 415,004,897 of NC_057796.1, forward strand.
CACATGATTAGGCCATCTCCCATCAGAGATCATCGCGACTTTGGAACAACCGGGTCGTTGCCTTACAAGCAACGAGGTATTTACCGACACTCATATGCCACGCACAAACTCTCACGTGAACATGTAAAACACCTGTCATATCAAATGTTCAAAACATGCTTGCCTGGTTCGGAGAAGTCGGAGTCTAGCTCGGCGAAGTTCGCGGCTCCGTCACCTCTTTCGGAACCTACGGCAATCACGAAACGGGTACTAACGTGAAAACCAATGGGTGCACAGAAACTTTTCTAAATATTTTTCAAATAAATCCCATAAAAAACTAGACAAAATTTGAAGATTGTCAGAAAAAGAATCACTCAAAAATTCCTTTTTATTAAAAAGTTATAAAGGTTTCTGTCGAGGGACTTATCTGTAATGAAACAGAAAAGTTCCAGGGTTTTAACTGAGAAAACAGAAAACAGTTCGATTGGGAATGCGCAAGCGCAAAGGAGAAAGCGTATTTGCCCGAAGGCGTCAACAGAAAACGGTTCGAGGTGGAACAAAACAGAGGCTGACACGCGGGGTCCACATGTCAGGTTTGAAAAGCTCGCCGGCGCCCGAAGGCTGCGGTGGACGCCGGCGTCGAACCACGGCGAGTTTGGAGAAACGGAGGGTACCAAGAGCTTCAGCATCTTCTTCCGCGTCGGTGGGTGGTGGACTCATCCAATGGGGAGCACCACGTCGACGGCGACACTATCTCCGGCGGACGGCGGCTCGGGTGAGGATGGGGAACTCCGGTGGAGGGCGGCAAGCTTAAAATTGAAGTGCGGGTCAGAAAGAGGGATGCATGGTGAAGCTACTGGTAAGAGAACGGAGGCGGAGGAGCACACACGGGGGCGAATCGGGCTGGATCCCGTGGCGGGTCGCGGCGGCCGGAGTCGAGGAAGGAGACCTCCTCGGGGCTCTTCCAGTGGCTAGGCGTGCTCTAGGGGGAGTGCAGGGCTGGTGGGTGCTCGAGTTGAAGCTCGGGGCCTCTATTTATAGGCAGATCAATGGGGTGGCCGTGAAAGGAGAATCTCCGGCGAGTGATTACGGCGGAGCAGTGGATTGGCAGGGGGTTTGAGCGGCCAGGCAGCATCAGTGGAGGTTACTGGAGTCGTTTTACAGCTAAACAGAGATGGTCTTGGCGTAATGGCGTCGGTCCACGGTGAGGTGACCGCACGGGCTCAACGGCGGCAGAGAGCGCGCTCCGTGCCCTGCGGTTCACGACGAGAGCGGCAGCGCATTCGGTGGAGTGGAAGGCCACGCGGCGGGCTCCGGTGGTTTGGGCGGCGCTGGGTGGCGTCGTCGGCGCCGTGTCTCCCGCTGGCGTCCGCAAAGCCGCCGCCGGCGTCGGTCACGGGGCGGCGCACCTTCTGCTGCTCGTCGCCGATGCCCGCAAGGCGCCAGGCGTTCGTGCGGTGCAGAAACAAGAGGGCGGGGACGAGGAGCAAGGCGACGCGGTGGCACTGGCGAGATCGACGTCCTTCTCTGAAGAAAACGACAACAGCCACTGCAGTGTTCTCTGAACTTTCTGAACTTGACATGACCATGCACTGCAGGTGTTCGACAGAGAGATTTTGCAATGAGATGAATTTTTCTGGAGCTGTAACTTGGTGAGATGACCACTCATTGCACCCAGAGGCTGCCTGATTTTACTTGGAATTTTTGGATAAGGTTTTGAATGAATTTCACCAAATTTGTCAAATCTGGTCCAAACTTGCAGCAGGTGTAGTTTGAAAATATTGAACTGAAGACCAGTGGATCTTCCTGGATCTTGGTTGAGGGTTCAAAGGACTAGGGAGGAGAGTTGGTTTGGGGGCAAAGATCAAAACAGAAAATGGAGTTCCTTTGTAAATCTCCAAGTAGTAGGATAGAAGACAGAAATTTGTTTGAATAAGATTCAAATGGAAATGATCACATGGGGAGGTCCAACTTGCTGGATTTGATGCAGATCATGATCCAAAGGTGAGGGAAGGGTTAGGAGAGAGGATTTGCACTAATGCTATGGCAAGAAGGAATTGTTGAAAGTGGCAAAGGACTTTCCAAAAGCCATAGTGCAAATTCAAAAAGATTTTCAAGAGTTATTTTCCCAAATGAAAAACATTTTGTCTTGAGTCCAAATGAAAAGCAAGAACTTCCAAGACCAAAGGCAGATCTTGGGTGAATCCAAACAAAACTTTTGCCATAAAGAAAAATATATGAGAGGGAGAGTTCTTTTAAAGGAAAATTTTAAATCACTCCCCTCAAGTCAAATAAAAATCTTTTGAAAAATCCAAATAAAAAACTTGGGTGTCACAATTTTGGGATGAGCATCACTTGGAAACTTTTCCTTAGTTTTTCCTCGACCCCCTTCACTAGTAGAAAAAGGGTCAAATGTCAAGCACATTAGTGCCAGTTTGCTTTTGAGCCGGCACTAATGTGTGCATTAGTGCCGGTTCCAACGGCTAGCCAGCCGCTTTCATTAGTACCGGTTCGTGGCCGACCTTGAGCACCGGTTCGTGCCACGGACCGGTACTAAAGTGAGTGGTGGCAGGATGTTGTCAGTCCGGGGCCCCTCCAGCACCTTTAGTACCGGTTCGTGGCGCGAACCGGTGCTAAAGATCGTCCTACATAAACCCTTCGTCCACCCGAGCTCGCTCTGTTCTTCCCCTTTCCCCTCTCCTCTCTGTTCTTCCCCTCTTCCTCTCGAGCTCATCACACATTTTGCCCAAAATTTGTCAAGATTTGAAGGCCCCCATCCATTCAAATGGTCACAAAGGTTAGCAACTTTGTCCTTTCATCTCTCATTGCTAGATTAGCTCTTGCAATGCTTTGTATAGTGATTAATTTATGAGTTTAGTAATTTGGGAGGAAATATATGTGCTAGTATTTGATTTATATGCAATTTGAGGTCAAAAATAACACTTAGTTTGCATATGTAGGTGTGGTTTACTTAGTGCCTTCTAAATCTCCGTCGTAACCACAGTCGATCGCCCGCACCGTTCCGTCGCCGGCACCACCTTGTGGTGAGCCTCTTGTTCATGAATGTTTTACATTACCAAATTGATGTTTGTGTGATTTGGATATATAGTTACTCGTATAATTATCTTACTCGTACGTTGTTTGTTATACATAGTGCCATGGTTTTGATATCCGTCCCCGTCGGCCCTCATCCTTGTTATGATTCGGATGTGGTATATTCTCTTTTAAAACTAGTTGTTGCATTTCGTGTTTATGACAAATTATGCCCATCAAGTTGACATAGATATTTTTGTCTAGGAGGTTTGTGAACCGGAAATTCCAACCGACCCTATTGTCGAGAGGTTAAATTTAGTTGAAAGAGAAAATGAGTATTTGAAAGAAAAATTGAAAAGAATTGAGGGGGAGAAGATGGAATTGGAGTTGCATGTTGCCGATGTCGTCGATGATCACAAGATCAAGATGGAGAAAATGCGCTTGAAGATTAGAAAGATTAGAAAATATGCCATTGATAGTGAGGCTTGGTATCATTATGCTGTTGGATCAATTGTTACCTTAGTTGCGATCTTGATCGCATTTGTTGTTGCATTTAAATGCTTTAGTTAGAGAGTTATTTGTTTGTTGCATTTAAGTCTTGTATGAACTTGATGTTTGAACTTTATGTATGAACTTGTATTAATTTGGTCTTTTCGGTGTTGTGTAATGAAGATGAGCCGATAATGGATGTACGATGACCGATGCTCTCCTGAGTTCATTAATGGCATGCAAACTTTTCTGCTTGCGGCTGAGGCAAACAAGCGGGCGGATGGTTTTATGCCTTGTCCATGTTTAGTCTGTAAGAACGATCACAATTACTCTACGTCAAGAACCATTCACGTCCACCTGTTTAAGTCCGGTTTCATGCCCCACTATAATGTTTGGACCAAGCACGGAGAAAGAGGGGTTATGATGGAAGACAATGAAGAAGAAGAGGACGACGACAGCTATCCTGGCCATGGGTTCCCTGAATACGATGATACAACAATGGGGGAAGAAGCTGGGCCGGCAATGCGGGAAGAAGCTGAAGAAGAGGCATCAGATGAGCCCGCTAATGATCTAGGTCGGGCCATTGCCGATGCAAAGAGAAACTGCGCAAGTGATTTGGAGAAAAAGAAGTTGCAGCGCATGTTAGAGGATCACAAGAAATTGTTGTACCCGAATTGCGAAGCTGACAAGAAAAAGTTGGGCACCACACTGGAATTGCTGCAATGGAAGGCAGAGAATGGTGTATCTGACAAGGGATTTGGAAAGTTGCTGGTAATGATAAAGAATATGCTTCCAAAGGACAACGAATTGCCCGAGAGTACGTACGAAGCAAAGAAGGCTGTCTGCCCTCTAGGGTTAGAGGTGCAGAAGATACATGCATGCCCTAATGACTGCATCCTCTACCGCGGTGAGTACGAGGATTTGAACGCTTGCCCGGTATGCGGTGCATTGCGCTATAAGATCAGGCGCGATGACCCTGGTGATGTCGAGGTCGAGCGCCCCAGGAAGAAGATTCTTGCCAAGGTGATGTGGTATGCTCCTATAATACCACGGTTGAAATGTTTGTTCCAAAACAAAGAGCGTGCCAAGGCGATGCAATGGCACAGAGAAGACCGTAAGAAAGACGGAAAGTTGAGAGTACCCGCTGACGGGTCGCAGTGGAGAAAAATCGAGAGAAAGTTCGGGAAGGAGTTTGCAGATGACGCAAGGAACGTATGGTTTGGTCTAAGCGCAGATGGCATTAATCCTTTTGGGGAGCAGAGCAGCAACCATAACACCTGGCCTGTGACTCTATGTTTGTATAACCTTCCTCCTTGGTTGTGCATGAAGCGGAAGTTCATTATGATGCCAGTGCTCATTCAAGGACCTAAGCAACCCGACAACGACATTGATGTGTACCTAAGGTCATTAGTTGAAGAACTCTTACAGCTGTGGAATGGAACAGGTGTACGTGCGTGGGATGAGCACATGGGGGAAGAATTTGACCTAAAGGCCTTGCTGTTCGTGACCATCAATGATTGGCCCGCTCTCAGTGACCTTTCAGGACAGACAAACAAGGGATACCGCGCATGCACGCACTGTTTGGATGATACCGACTGTTGGGGATATTACCACTGGGCGTAAACCGGCCAGGAGAGGCCGGGTTAACTTCATAAGTAGTTCATCTGTATCTGAAGCCCATGAAGACAGACGGTGACGCTTCATGAAGGCCTAGGGCCCAAAGCCGGTTTGAGGCCTGTAGACACAAACCGACATTGATATGTAAACTTGTGTTGTAAGATAGAAGTAGCAGAGACCGAGCCAGACACGATTATGAGCCGGCCTCAGAGTCTGTAAATTGACGGGCGTCAAGCCATGTATATAAGGGGACAACCTGGCGGCGGTCTAGGGAGAACAGACAACAACTCGAGACTCAGGCAAAGCGTATTCGCTCCCTGGTCATCGAAACCCCATCAATTCCATCACAACTAGACGTAGGCTTTTACCTTCATCGTAAAGGGATGAACTAGTATAGAACTCTCTTGCGTCCCTTGTCCGCTTTAACCCCTTTAAGCTAACCCGTGGCGATGGCTCCACGACTAAGTCCTTTCTCTAGGACATCTGCCGTGACAAAACCACGACAGTTGGCGCCCACCGTGGGGCTATCGCATGATGGTTTCAAGTTCTTGGAGGGCAACTTAGAAGGACTCAAGGGTTACGCTATGGGCCGGATGACCAAGAGTCGTCGCGGCAAGCTCTACATCGACGATGCAGGCTGGGGCCCCGAGGCCGGCTCAATTGAGTACGGGTACTGGGTCCCCTTTGGTGGCATACACGTTTTCATTGGCAAGATCGGCGAACCGGGCCCTGAGCCGGACATCTGCACCGACCTCGTCGAAATGGCTCAGCGTGCGAGATCTGCCCGGGTCAAGCCTGTCATGAAGCGTGCCTTCGTGGGAGTTATCCATGGAGGGGAATCTGAGGATAGATCGGAATCTGGTGGAGAGACCGTCGTTTATTCCGGCGACGAGTCATCGACCGGAGAGAACGAGTCGTTATATCAGTTACAAGATGGCCGGATTGGGGGCTGTTCCGATGGCGACAGTATTCTGGACCCCTTTGATCTGCCAAACCGGGTTGCGATTTTCATGGCCGGCACGCAACCGGCGCTCCACTCTTCGACCGCAGTGGCGATGAGTACCGGATCAGCAGCGGCGGCAGCGGCCGGGGCAGGAGGCCCGGTGCGACCGCCAGCTCAGGTTCTATCTGATTTGTTTGACGCGTTGGCAACGCTGATGGCGGAGGTTAACCCGGCAGATCAGGATGCACACAATGCGGAAATCGCGAAAGTGAAAGATCAGATCACCTAGGACAAAATCGACTTAGCAGCTGAGGATACTAGGATAGCCGCGGAGCGGGCCGCTTTGGATGCACAAGCTTACCGGATTATGCTGGATCAGAGTGCGTCGAACGAAGTCCTGAAGAGGAGGCATCGATCTCGCTTACCACCGGTTTATGACGCTAGAAATCTCTTTAACGCCCCAGGAGCAGGGACTAGTAATCCACCGGTGGTAAACCGGGCGGAGGCACCGGGGGCAGGGGCGCCGGTTCAGCCATGTTTGGCGGATCCGCCTCGTCAGAACAACATTGTGGCACCACATGTCCCCACGCCACCGGGTCATTATCCTAACCCGATGGACAACATTGTCGCTGCCGCTTCACGGCTGGCGGCCATCCCGATCGAAGGCGATTCTCCAGCAGCGGTCGAGACGCGTCGGGTTAAGGAGCTTCTTCAGACAGCCTTGGTTCAACAGGAGGCTTATTCATATAGTCGCGATCGGATTCATTCCACTCCCCGTCCAAGCGGGAGTTACAGCAGGCGTATGGATGAACCGGCAGTATCAAGCAATGCGCGGAACCGTGATCCGCCCCGTGTCCATAACCCGGCGGGTGGTGCTGGTGATGCTCAGGAGGTGGTGGACCGGGCTCGGGCACGCAGAGAGGCCGAGTTAGCGGCGCAGCACGGAGCCCGTCAGCTTACTCCGGTTCGTCCAACAACATCGGTGGAACCAGGAGTTACCTCTAGTTCCTTGGGAGTGCAATGTCTTGTCCCAGCGTTGCGCAATGTGCGCCTGCCCAAGGATGTCAAGGGCCCGCGCAAGGTGCCGAATTACACCGCCGATTTATCCCCTGAAACATGGGTCGAAAGCTATGAGATGGCCATGGAGATGCTGGACGTGGATGATGCGGCATGTGCGAAGTACTTCACCATGATGCTAGAAGGAACGGCCCGCACCTGGCTAAAGAGCTTACCGGCTAATTCTATCAGGTCATGGGCCGAGTTGAGAGCCCGGTTTATTCAGAATTTCAAGGATACATGCAAGCAGCCCATGTCAATTGTGGACTTAGCTGCCAGTGTCCAGGAGGAAGGAGAGTCAACAACCCATTGGGTGCGCCGGGTTTCGGAGATTTTGCATTCATCAGACCGCATCAACGCTGACACCGCAGTTTTAACATTGGAAGGCAATTGCCGGTTTGAACCCCTGAAGTTGAAATTGGGACGGCTCAAACGTCATTGTAATGACATGGGAACCCTCATGGCTGCACTGGTAAAGTATGCCGACTCTGATAGTACCAAGGATCCCGAGTCTGATGATGATAAGACAGGGAAGGGAAAGAAGAGCGACAACGGCAAGGGGCAGCACCCCAACCCGACGGGTCATGGAAACGGCGGCAAGCATAAAGCGGACCACGGTTTAGACTTTGTGGCTAACACTAATACACACGACAAGGGCCAGTGGCGTAAGGGTAAACCGCCCCGGCGCAGTGGAATGCCAAATCCTAATCCGGACTGTTTATCGTATCTGTTGAACTAGCCCTGTCCAAAGCATGGGACGAAGGAGGAACCGTCCACACACCTCTGGAAAGATTGTTACATCATGCAAGAGTTCAAAAATTCCAATTCTTTCCGGTACGATCATGGATCAGGAGGCGGTTCGGGCTCCAGCTCTCATGGGTCGGGTTATGGCGGAGGAAATTCCGGTTCAGGATTCCATGGCAATCAGGGTGGATATAACAATCAAAGTAATCAGGGTAATCAGAGTGGCTATAATCATCAGGGCAATCAGCAGCAGCAGCAGCAGTCGGGTTATCAGAGCAACTCGAAGCAGTTGAATAGCGGACAGTATCGTGTCTTCACCACTAGCTTGGACAAACGCAATCAGAAGCTTCATAAAAGGGCGGTGAATGCTGTTGAACTGGCAGTACCCCGTTATTTGCGCTGGTCTGAGCAGCCAATTGTGTGGAGTAGAGAAGATCATCCGCCCCGGGTTGACAATCCGGGTCATCTGGCTCTGGTGGTGGCACCTCAGGTGGGAGGTTATAAGTTCACTAAGGTACTCATGGATGGAGGAAGTAGTATCAATATCCTTTATTATGAAACTTTCCGTCGCATGGGGCTAATAGATAAAAATCTTAAACCGTCCAATACGGTGTTCCATGGTGTGGTGCCTGGTAAGTCGGCATATCCTGTTGGTAAGATAGCTCTGGAGGTGGCTTTTGGAGATGAGCATGACTCGAGATCAGAAACCTTGACCTTTGAAGTGGTGAAAATCAGAAGCCCGTATCATGCCCTATTTGGACGGCCGGCTTATGCTAAGTTTATGGCACGGCCTTGTTATGTCTATCTGCAGCTCAAGATGCCGGGTCACAAGGGAACTATAACCGTGCATGGGAGCCGCAAGATTGCTCTGGAGTGTGAAGAAGGTGATGCGGCTTATGCTGAGTCGGTTTGTGCAACAGAAGAGTTGAAGTTCTATAAGGACAATGTTGATCCGACGGATATGACTTTGTTGAAGAAACCAACTACCGAGCATGATCCGGCCCTGAAGTTTAAATCGGCTGATGAGACTAAGCTTGTCGACTTCGTGCCTGGCGATTCGTCCAAGAAGTTTAGCATCAACGCTAACTTGGATCCGAAATAGGAAAGCGCGCTCATCGAGTTCATCCGTGAGAATCGGGACATCTTTGCATGGAAGCCTTCTGACATGCCAGGTGTACCGAGAAAACTCGCTGAGCACACCCTCAATGTTGATCCTAAGTATAAACCGGTCAAGCAGTTTCTCCGCCGGTTCAATGAAGGAAGACACAAAGCTATTGGAGAAGAAGTAGCTAGGCTCTTGGCGGCTGGATTTATCGTTGAAGTATCCCATCCTAAGTGGTTGGCTAATCCAGTGCTGGTCCTTAAGAAGAATGGCACTTGGCGTATGTGTGTGGACTACACAGATCTCAACAAAGCTAGTCCAGCGGATCCTTTTGCCCTTCCCCGTATTGATCAAATTATTGATGCTACGGCGGGTTGCGAGCGTTTAAGCTTTTTGGATGCATATTCTGGTTATCATCAGATCAAAATGGCAGTTAAGGACCAGGAGAAGACAGCTTTCATAACTCCCTTTGGAGCCTTCTGCTATGTATCCACGCCCTTTGGGCTCAAGAGTGCCCAGGCGACTTATCAACGGTGTGTGCAGAATTGTCTGCATAAACAGATCGGCCGCAATGTTCACGCCTATGTGGATGATATTGTGGTAAAATCAAGGAAGAAGGAGACATTGATAGATGATTTGAAGGAAATCTTTGATAACCTGCGGGTTTATAAAATGATGCTTAATCCGGCCAAGTGTGTCTTTGGTGTACCAGCAGACAAGCTCTTGGGCTTTTTGGTGTCTAACAGGGGCATTGAAGCTAATCCGGAAAAGATCAAGGCCATCACCTCCTTGGCTAAACCGAAGTGTATCAATGATGTTCAACGCATGGCAGGCCGGATTGCCGCGTTGAGCCGGTTTGTTAGTCGCCTTGGCGAGAAGGCCATCCCTTTGTATCAGATGCTGAAGAAAACGGATAACTTCGTCTGGATTGACGCCGCTAATGAAGCATTTGAGGACTTAAAGCGGCAGCTAGCTAATCCGCCGGTTCTCGCTGCTCCAGTGGATAAAGAACCATTGTTGCTATATGTGGCGGCTAATGCTCGAGCTGTCAGTGTGGCTATTGTGGTGGAGCGCTAGGAGGCAGGAAAGGAATACCCGGTTTAGCGGCCGGTTTACTATATCAGTGAGGTACTCATTGTGTCCAAGCAGAGGTACCCACATTGGCAAAAATTGGTGTATGGGGTTTTCATGGCAAGCCGAAAGCTTAAGCAGTATTTCCAAGGTCATCCCATCACGCTGGTCAGCTCTGCTCCTTTGGGGGATATAATCCAGAACAGTGAAGCAACTGGTCGGATTGCTAAGTGGGCTATAGAGCTTGAGCCTCACGGGTTGAAATACATACCCCGGACGGCGCTAAAATCTCAGGCACTTGTGGATTTCATCAATGATTGGACAGGGTTACAAGCGCCAGAAGAGAAGCCGGATCATACTTATTGGGCTATTCATTTTGATGGGTCCAGGCAATTGGAGGGCTCGTGGGCTGGAGTCGTATTAACTTCCCCACGAGGTGATAAGTTTTGTTATGTTCTCCGTTTAATGTTCCCTTGCACTAACAATGCAGCTGAATATGAGGCTTTACTCCATGGTCTTCGGATGGCTAAGGAGATGAATCTCAGCTGAGTTAAGTGTTTCGGTGACTCGGATCTGGTGGCTCAACAAGTGTCCGGCACTTGGGATTCCAAGGACCACTAATGGCAGCATATCGTCGTGAGGTGGACATTGTTGCAGGTCACTTCAAAGGTTATCAGGTGGATCATGTGGACCGACAGAAGAATGAAGCGGCAGACGCTTTAAGCCGCCTGGGTTCCCAACGTAAACCGGTTCCACCTAGTGTCTTCCTGGATGTTTTGCATAATCCGTTCGTCAAACTCCCTGGTGAAGAGGATTTGGCTGTTCCTGATCCGGAGGCTTAGTTGGTGGCGGCTCTTCATGTCATCCCGGATTGGACGGTTCCATATCCGGCGTATATAAACCGGGGCGAATTACCAGAGGATGAAACTTTGGCCAGGCAGATAACCCGGCGGTCCAAGTCCATGACTATTATCAATGGAGAGTTACATCATTGCAGTGTGACAGGGGCGGTTCAACGCTGTGTGTCTCCTGAGGAAGGCCGTGAAATTTTGCGTGAGATCCACGAAGGAGATTGTGGTCACCACGCCGGTTCAAAATCTTTGGTGGCCAAGGCGTTTCGTCACGGTTTCTATTGGTTGACAGCTCATGCTGATGCCGAGGACTTGGTCAAAAGATGTGATGGCTGTCAGAAATTCTCCAGGCGCGCTCATGCACTAGCTCAAGAATTGAGGATGATTCCAATCACCTGGCCGTGTGCAACTTGGGGGCTGGATATGGTTGGGCCTTTCAAGAGGTCCAAGGACAAGAAGACCCACCTTTTGGTGGCGGTTGATAAGTTCACAAAATGGGTAGAGGCAGAGCCAGTTAGTAAGTGTGACGCGGCCACGGCGGTTCAATTCATCAAAAAGGCGATCTTCCGGTTTGGCTTTCCACACAGCATTATAACAGACAATGGTACCAATCTGTCAAAGGGTTCCATGAAGGAGTTCTCTCAATGTGAGCACATCCGGCTTGACGTATCATTAGTGGCCCACCCCCAGTCGAATGGTCAAGCGGAGAGGGCCAATCAAGAGATCTTGAGAGGCATCAAACCCCGGCTTATGGTTCCTTTGCAACGGACGCCGGGTTGTTGGGTTGAGGAGCTACCTTCAGTGTTATGGAGCATCAATACCACACCCAACAGATCGACAGGATACACACCGTTCTTCATGGTTTATGGAGCATAAGCGGTTCTTCCTAGTGACATCCGTCATGACTCGCCTCGTGTAGCGGCATATGTTGAAGCGGACAACGAGAAGGCACGGCAGGAAGCTCTGGACCTTTTAGATGAGGAGCGTGACATGGTGGCAGCCTGTTCGGCGATTTATCAGCAAGATCTGCGTCGTTATCATAGCCGCCGAGTTAGAAACAGAACCTTTCAAGGAGGAGATTTGGTGCTTCGACTCATCTAGGATCAGACGGATATGCACAAGCTATCCCCCCTTGGGAAGGACCTTTTGTGGTCAGCAAGGATCTGCACAACGGGTCATACTACCTAATCAATGTTCGAGAGCGCAAAGACTCACGTAAATCGGAGGAGGAGACCAACCGGCCGTGGAATATTGCTCATCTTCGGCCCTACTATACTTGAGCTACAGGCTCTGCTTATGTACATATTATGACATTGTATATATTATGATCAATATAATAAACCAGAACCTCGGCTAAAGCGGGGTATCTGTTGTTTTCTTACATCATGTGTGGTTACATGGAGCTTACAAAGCGGCGTCCGGTTTACCCCTTGATTCAGCTTCTCAAAGCTTGATATTAGATCACTTGGGAGCTTGGTCGTATCCGAACCATAGCTACGCCTCTTGATCGGCGTAATGCCACAGCATCACTTGGGGGCGTGGCCGTATCCGAACCATAGCTACGCCTCTTGATCGGCGTAATGCCACAACATCACTTGGGGGCTTGGTCGTATCCGAACCATAGCTACGCCTCTTGATCGGCGTAATGCCACAACATCACTTGGGGGCTTGGTCGAACCCGAACCATAGCTACGCCTCTTGATCGGCGTAATGCCACAGCATCACTTGGGGGCTTGGTCGAACCCGAACCATAGCAACACCTCTTGATCGACGTAATGCCACAGCATCACTTGGGGGCTTGGTCGAACCCGAACCATAGCAGCACCTCTTGATCAAATTTGGGGCCTGGCAGCCCGTGAAAAGCCTCGACTACAACGGTTTTATTTGCCTTTTGCTAAGTTTCTTTTTCTTTTGCTAAGATTTGTGATGTTTTCAAATCGGTGTTTATCAACCCGGTTAGGCTGTCAACTACAAGTTGTCAGTACATGACCAAGTTATAATCCGGAGACTATCAGCCCGGTCTGGTTTTGACTCATAGTCACCAGTATGGAATAAACCGGTGTTTATTACAACCCGGAATGGTTTTATTGTAAACCGGCATTATATAACAGGAGATACTTGTACTCCGGATTAGGGTTATTACCCTCATTACAAGGTTTGTCAGCCAACACTATGCCTAAAGGTCACAGGTATCATATATTTCCATATTTGGTTATCTTTTACAACCTTGGTTATAAACCTTGGTCATATCTATAGTTGGGTATCATGACCCGCCCGGTGGTAAACCACCAGGGCACTTTAAGCTTCTTATCTGCAGGAACAGCTTGAATAAATAGCTATGGATTATGAACATCATATCTCAAGCATTGCGGATTAACACGCATCAGTTGCAGATAAATATGCACGAAGGCATAACAGACCAAGTGTTTTAACTAGCCTATTACAAGGCGTTTCAGTGCCCAAAGGAATCATTGTTTCTCCATAAACATTGCAGTATGGAAGATTAAACCGGCCCCCGGGTTATGATCGCTGAGCAGCTTGACCTGATGGCTGCGGATAATCTGGCGCCGGTTCTTCTTCTTCGTCTCTACCCAGCGGCTGGAAGTCAACAGTTGTCCAGTCGATCCCAGTTAGCTTGGAACACAGCTTCGTCGCTTATAAAGGTGGACGGTTCAATATCAGGGGCATAAGTGTGCTTACGGATTGGAGGGATCAGGTTTTGAGCCTCAGGAGTTGGTGCAGGAACCCGCTTGTTATTGGTATCATAGCTCGCCTGGTAAAATGAAAGATCAGCCTCTTCAGCAAGTTGACAAGCTAGTGGACGTACTTCCCGGTTTATGGCGCGGAGATCATCAGTGCCAAACTCTGATCCGTCTTCTTTTAAGCTTGGGTAGCCTTTAGCCACATCCGTCGGATCAGGATCAGGCACCCATGCTTTTGCCCGGGTTAGTGCGGTCAGAGCGCCAGCCCTTGCAGCAGACCTCTTCAGCTCTTCTATCCGGGCAGGCAGCATAGATAGCCTGTCTAAAGTATCCTTGATCAACGTCAGGGGCGGCTTATTATGAGAAGCAGTGCAGATAATTCGTTGAGCACCGGTATACAGTTGTTCTATCAGCGTGTAGGCAGCCTTCAGCTTCTTCTGAACATCAGAGCCCAGATGACTAATGCGAGTTCCTGCATCATTGCAAATATCAGTAAAAGATATGTTAACAGTATTAAGGAAAATATGTGTAACACCCCGAGGATCATGCTACAGTAACTCTCTGTGATTAAGCTAATCATGTTGCTAAACAGGGCTTGATCACATTGGAATCAGATTTCTTTTCAAACTCCTAATTAAAACTTCAATTAAAATTAAAGTGGAAAATAAAAGTTTTCAAAAATTTAAACAAAAATGTTCGGTGGGTGCCAAATAATACACTGGTAATTATTGTGGAGAAAACTCCTTTTTAGAAAATGCCTAAGTATTTTAAAATGGATTAAAAGGTGAAAGAAAATAAATAAAAGAAAATGCAAAACAAAACAGAAAACAAAAAAATAAAAACAAAAGCCCCCCCACTGGACCTGGCCCAACTGGGCCAACCCCAGGCCCAGTCGGCCAACACCATCCCCCCCGGTCGAAAGGCCCAGCTCCACCCCGGCCCACCTCTCCCACTCGCCCTCCCCTTCCCTGTTCCCCCGACCGGGGTCGGAACAGGGGCCGGTCCCCGCCGCACCCCCTCGCCGGCGACGGGGGAGGATAAGGACGCCAGCGCCCCCCGCCTCCTCGGGCCCCTCTCCCACTCGCCCGCGCTCACCTGTCGGCCTCTGCGCCTCTCTCTCCCCCCCAGATCCTCGCCGCTCCTTCCTTCCCCACGCCCGACGCGATCGCCGCCGTTCTCCGTCGTTCACACGGCCACCGTGCCCACCTCGCCGCCCCACGGTGTCTCCAAGGACCGCCGTCGCCCGCTGCTTCGTCTGGTGCAGCCCGTTGGAGACCGGAGCCCCTACAACGAGCACACCGAGCTCGTCTTCAACTTCGGTCGCCGGCGACCCCTTTCTTCCCCGGCGCCGACCTGCTGCTCCTAAGCCTCTCACCGGCCTCCGTGTGCCGCGCGGTGAGCTTCTCCTCCTCCTCCCCTGTCCTTTCGCTCTCGCGCGCCCCCTAGCTGCTTCCCCACGCGCGCCCGAACGCAGCGCCGCGGAGTTCGTCGCCGGCGGGTCTCCGGTGACCAATTGGTCATGGGCGTATGCCCGTTAGCTTGACCGCATCATGCAGCAGCCGCCTAGCTGCTTAGTTTGGCCGCTCGCGCGCTCTAACGCCACACCCGCTCCAGCCCAAACTCCGGCGCCGCTTTTGCTCGTCGCCGGCGCCGTTTTCGGCAGCTCCAGCTCCGGCCGGTCTCACCACGCGACGCGGCGGGCTCTCCCCGTTCGAACGCACCCACCCGCGCCCGTGTAGGCCCCCTGTAGACGAATCCCAGCGGGGCCGAGCGCCCTCCGCCGCGTTTTCGTGCTCGCCGGCGTTCAACCGCCGGCCTGCTGAGCTGGCACACCTGGGGCCACCCCTGGGTCACTGCCAGCGGGCCCCGCAGGCCCCGTTGACTGGGTCAACCCAGTCAACATGCTGACTGGGCAGGCCCAACCATTGACATGCGGGCGCCGCCGCATAATTAACAAAAAAAAGTGTTTTATAAATAAAACTAATTAATTAACCTAATCAGTCAGTGACAGGTG
Source organism: Triticum aestivum (assembly GCF_018294505.1). Classification (NCBI taxonomy): domain Eukaryota; kingdom Viridiplantae; phylum Streptophyta; class Magnoliopsida; order Poales; family Poaceae; genus Triticum; species Triticum aestivum. The sequence goes on from NC_057796.1 coordinate 415,020,498, forward strand.
GGCCCAGAAGTTTTACTTACTAAATTTAGATTAGTTTGAACTCTGTTTAACCCACTGTCTATGACAGGTGGGTCCCCCGGGTCAGTTTTGACCAGTCAACCGGACTGTTGACCGCTAACGTCACTCATACGTCATGCTGACATCATATCCCTTTTCTGTTAATTAAATAATTCCAGAAATTCAAATAATCTTTGAAAATTCATATCTTTTAAACCGTAACTCGGATGAAAATGTTTTCCATATGAAAGTTGCTCAGAACGACGAGACGAATCCGAATACGCAATCCGTTCGTCCACCATACCTCCCTAACCTATCGAACTAGCAACTTTCCCCATCCGGTCCGTCTGTCCGAAAACGCGAAACATCGGGAATACCTCCCGGATGTTTCCCCCCCTTCGCCGGTACCACCTACTGTCGCGTTAGGACACACCTAGCACCGTTCATTGTCATGTCACGCATCGTCATGCTTATGTTTGCATTGTATTTACTGTTTCTTCCCCCTCTTCTCTCCGGTAGACTACGAGACCGACACTGCTGCTGCCCAGTTCGCCTACGGAGTCGACGACCCCTCCTACTTGCCAGAGCAACCAGGCAAGCCCCCCCCTTGATCACCAGATATCGCCTATTCTTCTCTATACTGCTTGCAATAGAGTAGTGTAGCATGTTACTGCTTTTCGATATCCTATCCTGATGCATAGCCTATCCTTGCTACTACTATTGATACCTTTACCTGCAATCCTACATGCTTAGTATAGGATGCTAGATTTCCATCAGTGGCCCTACATTCTTGTCCATCTGCTGTGCTATACTATCGGGCCGTGATCACCTGGGCGGTGATCACGGGTATATACTTATATACTACATACATGACACATGTGATGACTAAAGTCGGGTCGGCTCGTAGGAGTACCCGCAAGTGGATCTTTGTGGCGGAGCGACAGGGCAGGTTGAGACCGCCTAGGTGAGAGGTGGGCCTGGCCCTGGTCGGCGTACGCGGATACTTAACACGCTTAACGAGATCTTGGTATTTGATCTGAGTCTGGCCATTTGGTCTATACGCACTAACCATCTACGCGGGAGTAGTTATGGGTATCCCGGCGTCGTGGTATCAGCCGAAGCCTTCTTAACGTCAGCGACTGAGTGGCGCGCGCCGGATTGGACTGGAACGCCACTAGGCTAGGTCTGCTTCCGGCCGCGTACGCAACGTGCAGGTGTGCATAGGGCGATGGGCCCAGACCCCTGCGTGCATAGGGTTAGACCGGCGTGCTGACCGCTCTGTTGTGCTTAGGTGGGGCTGCGACGCGTTGATCTTACGAGGCCGGGCATGACCCAGAAAAGTGTGTCCGGCCAAATGGGATCGAGCGTGTTGGGTTATGTGGTGCACCCCTGCAGGGAAGTTTATCTATTCGAATAGCCGTGTCCCTCGGTAAAAGGACGACCCGGAGTTGTACCTTGACCTTATGACAACTAGAACTGGATACTGAATAAAATACACCCTTCCAAGTGCCAGATACAACCCGGTGATCGCTCTCTAACAGGGCGACGAGGAGGGGATCGCCGGGTAGGATTATGCTATGCAATGCTACTTGGAGGACTTCAATCTACTCTCTTTCACATGCTGCAAGATGGAGATGTCCAGAAGCGTAGTCTTCGACATGACTAGCTATCCCCCTTTTATTCTGGCATTCTGCAGTTCAGTCCACTGATATGCCCCTTTACACATATACCCATGCATATGTGGTGTAGCTCCTTGCTTGCGAGTACTTTGGATGAGTACTCACGGTTGCTTCTCTCCCTCTTTTCCCCCTTTTCTTTTCTATCTGGTTGTCACAACCAGATGCTGGAGTCCAGGAGCCAGACGCCACCGTCGACGACGACACCTACGACACTGGAGGTGCCTACTACTACGTGCAGCCCGCTGACGACGACCAGGAGTAATTAGGAGGATCCCAGGCAGGAGGCCTGCGCCTCGTTCGATCTGTATCCCAGTTTGTGCTAGCCTTCTTAAGGCAAACTTGTTTAACTTATGTCTGTACTCAGATATTGTTGCTTCCGCTGACTCGTCTGTGATCGAGCACTTGTATTCGAGCCCTCGAGGCCCCTGGCTTGTATTAAGATGCTTGTATGACTTATTTATGTTGTAGAGTTGTGTTGTGATATCTTCCCGTGAGTCCCTGATCTTGATCGTACACATTTGCGTGCATGATTAGTGTACGGTCAAATCGGGGGCGTCACAAGTTGGTATCAGAGCCGACTGCCTGTAGGAATCCCCCTTTCCACACTCCTTGGCCGAAGTCGAGTCTAGACATTACAAAACTTTTACTAACATGGCTGTGTGTCTTACGGGCCCACGTCGCCATTGGGTGGTACTAGGATCTTTTACTCCTCGACCTTTACTCTGGGACTCTAAACTCTCTTCTACTCGGGTTAGACGAATTTACTAACTCTAACACTAGGATCCCGTGACCGCATTCACCCCAAAGTTGGATAAGCCATAGTTGTTTCTTAGAGTAGTATTTTGAACAATTCACACACTGTCATTTGACTCCTTTGAAACGTCTTTGCTTTCAGATGGAACCCACGAGGCAGGTCGTTCGCCACACGACGGCCATTGGTGCCTCGGGATCACCTGCGGTGCTAGCTGAGATGATGACCTATCTGGGTTATCGCTGGCACCCTGAGTACACCGTCTACGAGGAGTACCAGGACTTTAACCAGGAGCAGTACCGTGCCATCGTCCACCTCTACTCTCGGGAGTATGACTCCACTACTGTGCTGCACACCGCACATGGTGTCGGTGTGACCATCGATATGGCTGTCCACGATGCTGCCTATGCTGCTCTGACACGTCTTCGTGGAGAGTATCGGGAGTTGGACACCTCTCCTTTCAGGCACATTGCTATCGCATCCGATGATGGTGCGGAGGGATACTATACTGCTGCCTACTCCACTGTCACCCGAGAGCCCTTCTACCATCAGAACCTGGTTCTGCATGCTGATGGGCTGGATCGAGCTAACCGAGCTCTTCGCCACGAGATGTACACCACCCGTCAGCACCTTTACCGTGCTCTGACGCTGCTGCACCCCTTTGTCCGATCTGGACAGGTACCGCGTACTGCGATCTACCAAGCCAGGACCGTGATGCCCCACGGTGTCGGTTGGCCAGAGGTGGGAGGCTACTCTCCCGCACTTGGTCCTCTTCTGCCACCTGAGCGTCGGGCTCTACACCTGAGTATCCGCGGCCCCCAGTCTGCTGACGTGGAGGGCTATCCGTTGCCTCACTACCAGCTGTCGGGCTACGATTACCTCCACAGTACCTCTTGGGACTGATGTAGTCTTGCTTAGTTAAGTATTAGTTGTAGTCGCCGCGAGCCTGTGTGCCGCCTATGATGTTTTAGTCTATGTACTGAACTCTGTGTACTGAACTCTATGCAAGACCCCTTTTGTAAGTTATGCCGACTACTATGTAGTAGCTATCGTGCTCCCTTCATTATGCATGTTTCATCATGAATGATTCTTGTCTTTGCAAATATTTTCCAGTGCTGAAATACCCCTGTTATATATTAGCAGGATGGTTAGACCAGGTGGTCGTGGTCGTGGTGGCGATGCCCCACCACCACCTGAGTACATGGCTGGTATGATCCAACAGTTTGAACTGAACCGCCAATTCATGGAAAATATGATGGCTCAGTTTCCTCGCCCCAATATGAACCAGCAGCAAGCCCAAGTGACTCTTCAAGATTTCATACGCCTCAACCCAACCATCTACCGCAGCTCAACTCAGCCTCTGGATGCTGATGACTGGCTCCGTGACATCACCTATGAGATGGAGTCTGCTGATGTAGCCCCTGCCAGCTATGTCACTTTTGCTTCCTTCTTCTTGAAGGGACCCGCAGCTCAATGGTGGGACAGCCACAGGCGTACTCTGCCAGCTGGAACAATCATCACATGGCCAGACTTCCAAGCAGCTTTCCGTGCCCGCTTCATTCCTCAGGGAGTCATGGACCGGAAGAAGCGAGAGTTCCGCAACCTCACCCAAGGCAACAAAACTGTTGAAGCTTATCAGCGGGAGTTTCTGGACTTGTCTCGCTATGCTGAAGAGGACATTGCAACTGATGCACGCAGATAGGAGAAGTTCTGTGATGGCCTTCAAGCTGACATCAAGCTCGCACTTCTAGTGCATGACTTTGCTGATTTTGCCACCTTGGTGAATAAGGCCATCAATGTCGAGACTGGTCTGCAGGAATACCAGAGCTCTCACAGGCGCAACCGTGACACGGGCTCATCTTCGGGCTCGCCCGCACAGAAGCGTAAGATATGGATCCCGAACAGCATGTAACGTCCAAATGCATCTGCCCCAAGGCAGACCTATGCTGCACCTCGTCTGCCTCCACCACCATCTAGGCAGTCAAGACTTCCAGCTCCACCATCCCAAGCTCCTGTTCCCACTCCGAATAATGGCTTGTGCTTCAGGTGTGGTCAACCAGGACACCGTGCTAGAGAATGCAACCAGAACCAGAATCAACTGGCCCTTCCAGCAACTGGCCGTGGTAACAATCAGCCTCGCAACAACAATGCTATGTCTTATGGTCGTGCTCATGCCAACCACGTTGATCTCAACGAAGCTCAAGACCAGCCTGCTACTGTGATGGGTACACTCCTCGTAAATTCAGTACCAGCATCCGTTTTATTTGATACAGGTGCATCGCATTCATTCATGTAAGAAGATTTCGCATACAAGCACGACGTTAAATGTGAGGAGATGAACACTTCGGTACTGGTCAAAACCCCCGTGGGACAGTGTCAAACCTCCTTGGTTGGCATCGATGTCCCCGTGGAAATCGAAGGGCTGGAATTCTATGCCTCTCCCATTAACCTGAAGTCGTCTAACATCGACCTCATTTTGGGTATGGATTGGTTGAAAACGCATACTGCTTCTATAGTTTGCGCCACTAAAACCGTCCATCTGCTACACCCTTCAGATGAAATAGTTGCTTACCAAGCTCATCTGGTGCAAAATGCCGAGGCAAGGCTCTATGCATTGAATGCATTGAACGCTGCACCACTCGAGGGCATTGAAAACATTCCCGTCGTGCGTGAATTCCTCGACGTCTTTCCTGAATAACTTCCAGGGATTCCCCCTGCTAGAGCTGTCGAATTCATCATCGACTTGAAACCAGGCACCACTACTATAGCCAAGCGACCCTACAAAATGCCGCCGCATGAACTCCTTGAGCTTAAGGCGGAAATCGACAAATCTATTCGCAAAGGATTCATTCGCCCAAGTTGCTCTCCTTGGGGAGCACCTTCTCTCTTTGTCAAGAAGAAGGATGGGACAAACCGGTTAGTTCAAGACTACCGTCCTATAAACCAAGCTACCATCCAGAATAAATACCCCCTTCCTCGGATCAATGATCTGTATGATCAACTGGCGGGTTCGTCAGTGTTCTGTAAGCTCGACTTGAGGTTGGGCTACCACCAGATCCGTGTTCGCGAAGAGGATATCCCAAAGACCGCCTTCGTGACTCGCTATGGTTCATACGAGTACACCGTCATGTCTTTCGGTTTAACCAATGCTCCAGCCACCTTCTCTCGTCTGATGAACTATATATTCATGGATTACCTCGACAAGTTCGTTGTGGTTTATCTGGATGATATCCTAGTATTTTCCAAGAACGAAGAAGAACATGCTGAACATCTTCGACTTGTGCTGGAAAAGCTACGAGAGCATCAACTATATGCCAAGTTCTCCAAATGTGAATTCTGGCTACCCGAAGTAACCTATCTCGGGCATGTCATCTCTAAGGATGGTATTGCCGTCAACCCTGAACGAGTTCAGGCTATTCTTGATTGGACTCCTCCCAAGAACGTTAAGCAAGTCAGAAGTTTTCTCGGTCTCGCCAGCTATTGCCGTCGATTTGTCGAGAACTTCTCTAAGATCGCCAGGCCTCTGACTAACCTGTTGCATAAGGGTGTCAAGTTCCAATGGACAGACAAATGTCAGGAAAGTTTCCAGGCACTCAAAGACAAGTTGACTTCTGCTCCAGTTCTAGCTCCACCTGATACTAAGAAGGACTTCGTCATTTACTGCGACGCTTCCCATCAAGGATTAGGCTGTGTCCTAATGCAAGACCGCAAAGTGATTGCTTATGCCTCTCGGCAATTGCGCCCTCACGAAGAGAACTACCCAGTTCACGACCTCGAACTTGCTGCTGTCATTCATGCGCTGAAACAGTGGCGACATTACCTTCTCGGTAATCGTTGCGAGATCTTCACTGACCACCAAAGTCTGAAGTATCTGTTTACTCAGCCAGATCTGAACCTCCGTCAACAGAGATGGATGGAGCTTGTTGCAGACTTTGACTTGGGTATTTCCTATACGCCAGGCAAGGCTAATGTAATGGCTGATGCCTTGAGCCGCAAGTCTTACTGCAACCACCTCCAGGTTCATAAAGTTTAGCCCTCGCTTGTTGAAGAATTCAGGAAGCTGAACCTCCATATTGTTCCTCCGGGTGCACTCGCTCCCCCTCCTAAGGAGTTTGGCAAGGTGAACCTCCACGTTGTTACCCAGGGTTCCCTCAATACCCTAGTTGCTAAACCAGATCTCGAGGACAGCATCGAAAGGCTACAGAAGTATGACTCTGAAGCCAACAAGATTAAGCGCTACCTCGCAGAAGGAAAGCCCTCATTCTTCACCATTGCTGAAGATGGCACCCTATACTTCAAGGGCCGCCTTGTGGTGCCATGTGCAGGGAAAAACCTGGATATGACACAGGAAGTTAGGAAAGAAGCTCATGATACGCCTCTATGTATCCATCCTGGTAGTACAAAGATGTACCAAGACATCCGTCAGAGATTCTGGTGGTCTAATATGAAGCAAGACATTGCTCGTTATGTTGCTGAATGTGACGTTTGCCGTCGTATCAAAGCAGAACATCAAAGGCCTACTGGAACTCTGCAACCTATCTCTATTCCTAAATGGAAATGGGACCATGTTGAGATGGACTTCGTCACTGGATTTCCCAAATCACAGAAAGGTAATGATGCTATTCTTGTCGTCATTGACCGGCTTTCCAAAGTTGCACATTTTCTGGCAGTCAAAGAAACGATCACTGCTAGCCAGTTGGCAACGCTCTATATGTCCAGGATTGTTTCACTCCACGGTATTCCATTGGTTATCAGCTCAGACCGTGGCAGCTTATTCACTTCAAGATTCTGGGCAAGTTTCCAAGAAGCTATGGGAACTCATCTGTCATTCAGTACTGCATTTCATCCTCAATCGCAAGGGCAAGTTGAACGCGTCAATCAAGTTCTCGAAGACATGCTTCGAGCTTGCGTTATTTCCTTCGGCAAGAAATGGGAGGAATCTCTCCCGTATGCTAAGTTCTCTTATAATAATAGCTATCAAGCTAGTCTGAAGATGGCCCCCTTCGAAGTGTTATATGGACGAAAGTGCCGAACCCCTCTGAACTGGTCAGAAACTAGGGAACGTCCACTCTTTGGCCCGGATATTATCCAAGATGCCGAAGAACAAGTCCGCATTATTCGCGAGAATCTCAAGACTGCTCAGTCACGTCAGAAGAGTCAGTATGACCGTCATCATAAGGACATGGTCTATCAACCTGGCGAAAAGGCTTATCTTCGAGTCACACCTATGAAGGGTGCTCACCGCTTCGGGATCAAGGGCAAACTAGCTCCTCGCTATATTGGCCCATTCACTATTCTCGATAGGCGTGGAAAAGTGGCATACCAACTGGAGCTACCGCCGAACCTTTCTCAGGTTCACGATGTGTTCCATGTATCACAGCTCCGCCGTTGCTTCAAGGACCCAATCCGAGCTGTGGATCATGAAGTGCTCGAATTGCAGCAAGACCTCTCCTATAAGGAGCATCCGGTCCGCATTCTCGACCAAGCTGAACGCCGCACACGTCAGAAGGCGATCAAGTTTCTCAAAGTCCAGTGGTCGCACCATTCTGAAGATGAGGCCACTTGGGAACGAGAGGATCGTCTGCGCGAAGAATACCCCGCACTGTTTCCTTCTACCTCCTAAATCTCGGGACGAGATTTCTTGTAGTGGAGGAGATTTGTAACACCCCGAGGATCATGCTACAGTAACTCTCTGTCATTAAGCTAATCATGTTGCTAAACAGGGCTTGATCACATTGGAATCAGATTTCTTTTCAAACTCCTAATTCAAACTTCAATTAAAATTAATGTGGAAAATAAAAGTTTTCAAAAATTTAAACAAAAATGTTCGGTGGGTGCCAAATAATACAATGGTAATTATTGTGGAGAAAACTCCTTTTTAGAAAATGCCTAAGTATTTTAAAATGGATTAAAAGGTGAAAGAAAATAAATAAAAGAAAATGCAAAACAAAACAAAAAACAAAAAAATAAAAACAAAAGCCCCCCCCACTGGACCTGGCCCAACTGGGCTAACCCCAGGCCCAGCCGGCCAGCACCATCCCCCCCGGCCGAAAGGCCCAGCTCCACCCCGGCCCACCTCTCCCACTCGCCCTCCCCTTCCCTGTTCCCCCGACCGGGGTCGGAACAGGGGCCGGTCCCCGCC